>NW_024466390.1:0-2500 GCF_017591425.1 Ochotona curzoniae
AAACGGAGGGACAGAGGGAGGGAGGGAGAGAGAGAGAGAGAGAGAGAGAGAATGAGCACTGAAATGAAGGCAAAAGTAAGAATAAAAAAAAAAAACAGGAACACAAAACAACTGTCTGCATTTCAATGAAGGCAATGAATGAGGCCTCTTGGAATTGAAGGAGAGGTTGAGTCCCACAGGCCAGTGGCTTCCAAAACAAAGGCTGCTGCTTTCTGGCCCCGGCCTTCTCTCTGTCTCTGGCTGGCTCTGGCCTTGGAAAGGAGATGTGGATGAGGGGAGGTGACTTGCAAGATGTACACAAGACCCACCCACCATCACTTAATCACAGCTTCCCTCCCTCCTTCCTTCCTTCCCTGGTGCCTGGGGGTGGGGGGGGGACAGGGAGAGGTGAGTGGTAGGTGGACGGGCGGCCGGCGGGCGGCCGGCGGGCGGGCGGGCGGGCGGGCAGGCAGGCACGCACTTTTTGTTTGGGCTTGGTTTTTCTGCTCTTGGGTGTCACTGGTGCACCCCAGCGTATTCCATAACAAAGCCACCTTCCGATATGTTTCGCTTCACTCACAGTGGTTCACTAGCCAGGACCCACTGACAGGAGAGGACTGCTTTTTACTGACAGCGTCCTAGTGCGGGGATCAAAGGGGTCATAGAAAGCAGAGAGAGCTAAGGAAAAAGTTGAGTTGTTCGGGACTCCTTAAAGAAGAAGAAGAAGCCACCATCTGAATTCATGCTGTGCCACCCGCCCGCGTGCGCGAAGCTTTTGTCAAAGTTTCCCCGCTCAACCACCGCCAAGCCATCGCTCAGCAGGCTGGTTTCCGAGTAAAATCAAGTACCTGCTTTAAGTGTTTGTTTTCTCTCACCTGGCTCGGCACAATCACGCTCACCTTTGCGGCGTAGCGACCCACTGTTGCCACCTGGTTCCCCAATTACTGCACCCCTTAGGAACGTTTACTGGATTTGAGTAACCTGGTGTTGAAAGCCTTTTTTTTTTTTTCCTCTCCACTGAAGGCAGCAAAATAAGATCTCCATCACCACCACCATCACCCCCAAAACAGTGTGGACGTTAAAGTGGGCATAAAACTAGTTACATTTTCCTTCAATGTGAAAGCCAGGTCTGTTTTGCGTGTGTTTTTTTTTTAACATTTATTTTTATTATTTTTTTTATTGGAAAGGCAGATATACAGAGAGGAGAGACAGAGAGTAAGATCTTCCATCCGATGATTCACTCCCCAAGTGAGCGCAACGGCCGATGCTATGCCGATCTGAAGCCAGGAGCCTCTTCCGGGTCTCCCACGCGGGTGCAGGGTCCCAAAGCTTTGGGTCGTCCTTGACTGCTCTCCCGGGCCACAGGCAGGGAGCTGGAAGGGAAGCAGGGCTGCCGGGATTAGAACGGGCGCCCATATGGGACCCCGGGGCGTTCAAGGCGAGGACCTTAACCACTTGCACCACCGCGCCGGGCCCAACGTGTGTTTTCTTATTTTTAAGACTCATTTATTTATTCATTTGCAAGTCAATCATGGGAAAGAGAGGCTGCGGGGGGTGGGGGGTGGCGGGGTGGAGAGGGAGAGAGAAAGAGAGAAATACTTGTGAGCAAGTTTGTTTGGAGTGGGGAAGGAAGGGAGGAGCGGGTGTGTCAGAAGGAGATGGGAGGAAAGAAGAGGGATGAGCAAAAGAGCCAGTTCTTTGATGAAATTCTTCCACCCACAAGTTCCTTCCCTTTTCTCCTTGTCGCTGTGCTGTGTCCTTCCAAGAAGCAGACATAGATAACAGAGGATGGGGAGAGCCGGAGAGCAAGCGAGCAAGCCAAAAATGTTGAAACCGCTCTTCCACCAGTGCCATGACAACATTGCTGTTTTTGTTTGTTAAAAAAAAAAAAGAAAGAAAGAAAAGAAAGAGAAGAGAGAGAGAGTGAGAGAGAGAGAGAGAGAGAGAGAGAGAGAGAATCTTCCACCACTGCAGCAGTCAGTTCAGGACTTTGTCCCCCAAATGAAAGCCTAGAGAACCCAGAACATTGGTGAACAGAACATTCCAGAAAGTATGGAATCCTGGTTCTCAGTGCCACACAACTCTGTTTAGAATACAAACAGGTTTGTCAACAGCTTTTGCCTCAAACCTGTGTGTGTGTGTGTGTGTGTGTGTGTGTGTGTGTGTGTGTGTGAAGACTAAGCATTTCTGACTACATTTGCACAGAACCTCAACATCAACATACTAAACCAATGGACCTCAGAGTCCCATCCGGGGGTGTTTACATGGCATTTTGACGAGAAATGGAGCCAAAGGTCAGGGAGAGAAGTGAGGAGAAAATAAATAAATAAATAAATAAATAAATGGTGGAAATCACGAATGTAAGTTCAAATGATCTGTATTCCGAGAGTGAGTGAGTGAGTGAGTGAGTGAGTGAGTGAGTGAGTGAGTGAGTTGAATTTACCGACACTGTCTGTCTGGGGCACCTTTGTGTCAGGATAGACAACGATGGGGAGTGGTGGTGGTGGAGGGTGGAGGGCAG